>NW_026910521.1:0-15033 GCF_963691925.1 Scomber scombrus
AGATGAGGAGGAAGAGGAGGATGATGAAGAGGAGGAGGAGGAGGATGATGAGGATGAAGAGGATGAAGAGGATGAAGAGGAGGCGACGTCCTGTAAGAGATACAAATGTGGTTACAGTTTACTAGAATAATTATTTCAACCTGATAAAAGATTAAAAACTGAATTATTTAACATTTGCTGATCAGAGCTGCAGCTTCTAAACAACCTCAATTAATACATTCAAGCAAAACTGATCAATAGATAATTAATAATCTATATATTAGTCAAATTAAAAGGGTTAAAATGATAAAATAAACGTATGAATAACTTGCACACATTCTTTTTTCGTGGACCCAGCATCAAATGTCTGCTTTTAATCCATTTAGAGAGAATATATTAGACTTTCTTTATTTCTTTCCTCCTCTTTTTTTTTCTTTTTCACTTCTCCAACTTCTTGTTCTCTCTACTTCCTCCTCTTCCTTCCTTCTTTTTTCTGTCTTTCCTCCTACTTCTAGTTCTTTGTTCTCTCCTTCCTCCATCCCCCTTTCTTCCTTCTTTCCCTCTTCCCTCCTTCCTCCCTCCTTCCTTCTCTTTCTTTCATCCCTTCCTTTCTCTTTTCCTTTCTCCCTCCCTTCCTTCCTTCTTTCCTCTTTTCCTTTCTCCCTCCCTCCCTCCCTTCCTTCCTTCTTTCCTCTTTTCCTTCCTCCCTCCCTTCCTCCCTCCCTTCCTTCCTTCCTTCTTTCCTCTTTTCCTTTCTCCCTCCCTTCCTCCTTCCTTCCTCCTTCCTTCCTTCCTTCCTTCCTTCCTTCCTTCATTCTTCCTCCCTTCCTTCCTTGACTCGTGGACAGCAGGAGGGTTAAAGGGTTAAAATGATAAAATAAACGTATGAATAACTTGCACACATTCTTTTTTTGTGGACCCAGCATCAAATTTCTGCTTTTAATCCATTTTGAGAGAATATATTAGAGGATTATGGCAAAAATGTCTAAGTGGTGTAACCATAAAAACTTTGTACCAAATAATTCAACTTGCTTAAAAACAGTAAATTGTCAATAAAACACCATATCAACTAGTTTGGCATGATCTTACATTATAACTTTATATTAAATAAAGGTAATGGAATACAATTGTTCTATATATTACATTTACTCTGGTAACCATGGAGATCAGGAACCTGCTTTCTTTCTTTCTTTCTCCTCTTCCTCCTTTCTTTTCTCCTCCTACTTCGTTCTTTCTCTTCCTCTTTTATCCTCTTCCTCCTCTTTCTTTTTCTTTCTCCTTCTCCCTTTCTTTCTCCTCTTCCTCCTTTTTCTCTTCCTACTTCTTGTTCTCTCTTCTTCCACCTCTCTTTCTTTATCCTCTTCCTCCATTCTTCCTTTCTTTTCTCCTCCTACTTCTTGTTCTTACTATTCTTTCTCCTTTCTCTTCCTTCCTTCTTTCTTTCTTTCTTTCTTCCTTTCCTTCTTTCTAGGAGGATAAAATATGTAATATTTATTTTATTCTTTTGTGGTTACACCATTTGACATTTTCAGGAGCATTCAGTCTTACTTTTGGTTAAAAAATGGTGCAAACATCATTTCAAATGATATAAAACCAACAAAAATACTAAATGTACATTTTAACAAACCTGATGCTGCTTTTAACACTATATTTATTAACATATTTTAATTGCTTGCCAACCTTTATTTATCACTGTTTAATGTTCATTTGATGAATTAAATCACTGATCAGCATCACAACAGCAGCAGCACAGTTTCCTCCTCTGCTGATGAAATGCAGAGAGCGCCATCTGCTGGTGCTTTACAGCCACTTCAAATGTCTAAAAACATTATTTTAAAACCTCACAGATGCTGCAAATAAAACCTTCATATCAACTAATCCTACAACATGAGGAAAGGTAGACTTCTTATTATTAACAGACACAATAAAAAAAGTTATATTACCTTCCAGCAGTGTTTATGTAGAGCAGGAGACGGAGGAGCAGCAGCAGAGTCTCATCACTCTGAAGCTCGTTAACAAGCAGCTGAAGCTCGTTAAGTGTTTAATTATTACAATCAGGTGTGTTAGAGTGAGGAGAGATACCTAAAAAACATGCAGGACAGTAATTCTGCAGCTTCATCTGCAACAAAACAATAAATGCACCTGTGCAAGGACTCTTTAATGCAAGGACTCGTTAGAAATTAGATTTAAAATTGTAGTTTCCAAAGCACAAATACATCAGAAGCTCCACAGATGCAAGAAAATCATAAAACAGAGGATTAATGGATATAAAGAGCAATCAGAAAGTGGAAATAAAGGGAAAATATTGCAAAAAAAACAGCTGAAAACATCAAAATCCACATTTAATATTAAGATTTAATTGATTTTAATCCCTTTTTTTGCAGCATTTGTCTTTATTAAAGGTGTTAAATGCTGTTGTCTTGTCTCCATTTTTAACTTAAATGAATATATAAAGCATTTGAAAGTCAAAATAAGGGGAAAATAACATTGGAAAGAAGGGAAATATTGCAAGAAACCACTTTACAAGCTTTAAAAACATCAAAAACCACATTTAATATAAAGATTTAGTTGATTTAAATCCCTTTTTTTGCAGAATTTGTCCTATTAAAGGTGTTAAATGCAACATTCTTGTCTCCATTTTTAACTTAAATGAATATAGAAAGCAATCAAAAAGTCAAAATATGGCAAAATAATATCATGGAGGGAAATATTGCCAAAAAACAGCCTTACAAGCTTTAAAAACATACATTTAATATAAAGATTTAATTGATTTTAATACCATTTTTTGCAGCATAAAGTGTTAAATGCAACTTTCTTTTCTCCATTTTTAACTTTCTTTTATCCATCTTGGAAAAATCTGAGTTGTATAAAAGCTTGAGGATGAGAAAAAAGACATAAAACAGTATTTAAATATAAATATGTAAATTTTTGTATTTGTGTATTTTTGTAATAAAGAGACGACAAAGAGTAGAAGTCTGATACTTTTTATTTCAAGTTCTGCAAAGTCTATCACAGGTGAAAGAGAACCAAACATGTAAATATATACAGTCATACACAAGGGGGGGGGGGGGGGGGGGTAAACATAATATAAATATAGTATAGCATGAAATAAAACTAATTAACTAAACATAATAAAAAGGAGGGAGGAAAAGGAAAGAGGGGAGCATGCATTGTGAGTGGCTTAAAAAGCTTATTTACAGCACTGCGTCTCTTCATTTGTGTGTCTCACATTTTTAAAAATCCCACCTTATTAAAAAGAAGCAGTGTAAATGTGTGTTATTAGTACAGGTTAGTATTATACAGGACAAAAAAACAGGTTATATTGCCAAGAAATATCTTATAATATAATAATAAACCCAAAAAAAGGCACAAAACAGTCAAGAAATCATCATTTTTTAACATTTTGCTCCGTTTTAGCGTCAAATTAACGACATTTGACAGCAATGATTTCCTGTGTAGTGTTTATAGCATGCACACGTAGGTTTATATTTAAAAAGAAGAGTAAAGGGAGTTAATTTCAGTCGCTTTACTGCAGGAGGAGGAGGCGGCTAACACTTAAAGACGAGAAGCTGCAGAAGACGACGTTGTTGTTGTTTTAATTTATTTTAAGGAGGCGACGTTCAAATCCACCTTAAAAAATTAAATACGTTTGCCAGATTCGGCGTGAAAATAAAGGGCACTGGGTTCATTTAACAGTCCGAGTTACACCAACCATGTGTGTGTGTGTGTGTGTGTGTGTGTGTGATGAAATAAGGCCTGTTAAAGGTCGGCAGGAACAATGATGGAGATGCTTCAAAAGAAGAAGAAAGTTGGACATTTTGGGGAGTTTTCTTGCAGAGTTAGAAGAAGAAATACGGACATTTTTTACAGTGTTTATTGAGAAATGTTGTTTGTGTGTTATTTTATATTAAAAAACCACTTAAAAATGCCTTAAAACTTCTTTATAGTGTTTAAAATAGAGCTGCAATAAAGGTTAATGAGGGTTTATTTAGTGTCCATCTGGTTTAATTTAAATTTAAAGGGTTAAAATGTAGAAAATAAACATATGAATAACGAGGGAGGAAAAAGGAAGGAAAGGAGGAAGGAAGGAAGGAAATGAGTAAGGAGGAAGGAAGGAAGGAAATGAGTAAGGAGGGAGGAAGGAAGGAAGGAAAGAAGGAAAGGAGTAAGGAGGGAGGGAGGAAGGAAATGAGGAAGGAAGGAAGGAAAGAAAGGAGGGAGGGAGGGAGGAAAAAGGAAGGAAGGAAAGGAGTAAGGAGGGAGGAAGGAAGGAAATGAGTAAGGAGGGAGGGATGAAGGTAGGAATGAAAAGAGTAAGGAGTAAGGAAGGAAGGAAGGAAAGAAGGAAAGGAGTAAGGAGGGAGGGAGGAAGGAAATGAGGAAGGAAGGGAGGAGGGAGGGAGGAAGGAAATGAGGAAGGAAGGAAGGAAAGAAAGGAGTGAGGGAGGGAGGAAAAAGGAAGGAAGGAAGGAAGGAAGGAAGGAAGGAAAGGAGTAAGGAGGAAGGACGGAAATGAGTAAGGAGGGAGGGAGGAAGGTAGGAAGGAAAAGAGTAAGGAGTAAGGAAGGAAGGAAGGAAAGAAGGAAAGGAGTAAGGAGGGAGGGAGGAAGGAAATGAGGAAGGAAGGAAGGAGGGAGGGAGGAAGGAAATGAGGAAGGAAGGAAGGAAAGAAAGGAGGGAGGGAGGGAGGAAAAAGGAAGGAAGGAAAGGAGTAAGGAGGGAGGAAGGAAGGAAATGAGTAAGGAGGGAGGGATGAAGGTAGGAATGAAAAGAGTAAGGAGTAAGGAAGGAAGGAAGGAAAGAAGGAAAGGAGTAAGGAGGGAGGGAGGAAGGAAATGAGGAAGGAAGGGAGGAGGGAGGGAGGAAGGAAATGAGGAAGGAAGGAAGGAAAGAAAGGAGTGAGGGAGGGAGGAAAAAGGAAGGAAGGAAGGAAGGAAGGAAGGAAGGAAGGAAGGAAAGGAGTAAGGAGGAAGGACGGAAATGAGTAAGGAGGGAGGGAGGAAGGTAGGAAGGAAAAGAGTAAGGAGTAAGGAAGGAAGGAAGGAAAGAAGGAAAGGAGTAAGGAGGGAGGGAGGAAGGAAATGAGGAAGGAAGGAAGGAGGGAGGGAGGAAGGAAATGAGGAAGGAAGGAAGGAAAGAAAGGAGGGAGGGAGGGAGGAAAAAGGAAGGAAGGAAGGAAGGAAAGGAGTAAGGAGGGACGGAGGGAGGAAAAGAGGAAGGAAGTGAGGAAAGAAGTATGGAAGGAGGGGAAGATCGAAGGAAAAATTAGGGAGGGAGAAAGGAAAGGGAGGAAGGGAGGAAGGAAGGAAAGAAGGACAGAGGAAAGAAGGAGGGGCGGAAGGAAAGGTTGAAAGGGAGGAAGAAGAAGGAAAGGAGGAAGGAAGGAAAGGAGAAAAGGAAAGTAGGGAGGGAGGAAAGAGAGAGAGAAGGAGGGAGGAAGGACAGACGGAAGGAAGGAAGGAAAGAAGGAAAGAAGGAGAGAAGGAAAGAAGGAACAGTCAAAACAGACGGGGTCAATTGTATATCAGATATTTTAAGGTTTAAGGCTTTAGGATCAAACATCAACTCAATAAATTAAGTAAATCATCTTTAATTTCAGCCCTAAAACAACATTAACAACATTAACTCTCAGCAAGAAAACAACACTTCCCCCAAAATGTTGAACCTTCCTCTAAAGTCGCTCCGATATAACCGCAGAGCGTTTGTTTCGTCTTCCGTCGTGCGCCAGACGGGTGGAGTTAAACCTTCTGCAGAGATACAGTACATAACGCTGTAAGTTATTAGGCATTATTTGTTAGTATTATAATAATAATAATAATAATAATAATAATAATAAAGCAGCTTTAACATTTTATAGGTGCACTTCTCTTCTTTTAAAAAAACAAACATAAAGAAAGAAACTTCTGTACATTGACCAGCGAGAGCGTCTTTAACCCTCCTGTTGTCCTCGAGTCAAGGAAGGAAGGGAGGAAAGGAGGGAGGAAGGAAGGATGGAAGAAGGAAGGATGGAAGGAAAGGAGGGAGGAAGGAAGGATGGAAGGGAGGAAGGAAGGGAGGAAAGGAGGGAGGAAGGAAGGAAAGGAAGGGAAGAAGGAAGGGAGGAATAAGGAAGGAAAGGAGGGAGGAAAGAAGGAAAGGAAGGGAAGAAGGAGGAAGGAAGAAGAAAGGAAAGGAGGGAGGAAGGAAGGATGGAAGGAATAAGGAAGGAAAGGAGGGAGGAAGGATGGAGTGAAGGAAGGACGGAGGAAGGAAGGGAGGAAAGTAGGAGGGAGGGAGGGAGGGAGGGAGCGAGGGAGAAAGGAAAATAGGAAGGGAAGAAGGGAGGGACGAAGGTAGGGGGGAGAAAAGAAAGATAGAAGGAGGGAGGGAGGAAAGGAAGGAAGGGAGGAAGGAAGAAAGGGGGATGGAGGAAGGAAAGAAGGAAGGGAGGAAAGAGAGAGGAAGGAAGGAAGGAAGGAAGGAAGGAAGGAAGGAAGGAAGGAAGGAAGGAAGGAAGGAAGGAAGGAAGGAAGGAAGGAAGGAAGGAAAGAAGGAACAGTCAAAACTGACAGGGTCATTTTGACCCGGGAAGACGACAGGAAGTTTAAAGCAGGAACACAACGGAAGTTATTTTTTACAGTGCATCGACGTTAAAATCCAAACGCTGGATTTATTTTATTTATTTAGTTTTATTGCTAATGTCCAAAAAAAAAAAAAATCAAACACTCTTCATTCTTATATCTTATCTTCTTTTTACAGACAATCTTTAAACGCTGGCACTTTCTCAAAAAAATAATTCATCCGATTTTTTTTTTTTTTTACGTCAGATTGTCCGATTTTTAGCTATTAGCCTCGTTTTGTCGTTCGCTTAAAAAAAAAAAAAAAATTTCACATTTTGAAGGTCCGAGTCTCAAAGTGACTTACATTCAAAAAACCTGTTCAACCATCTTTTAAAAATAAAAAATACGTCAGTCAACAGTTGCTATAAATTAAAAATACTGATAGTGTTTCTTTTCTTTTTTTAGATATCGACCGTTAGATTTCGTGTTTATATATTACAGTATTTGCTATTTTTTTGGAATGAAACTCAACAAATCACAGTAGTCTTGACTTTTTTTTAACAGTTTTTACACAGAATCACAGATTTCTTCATATTTCAGTGTTTTTTTTAATTTTTTATACTGTAATTTATTTTATTTTAATTTATTAACTCATTAAAATCTATTAAAAACTCCACTGTATGATTTTAAATATATATATATACATACAGGTGATGTAATTAAGTGTGTGGATGCTTATTAGGATAATTTTCCATTCATAAAAACTGGATTGAATTTTCTAAAAATGACATTAAATCATTTTTATTTTCTATTTTTGGGCTGAAAATAGAAAATGGGAACAGTTTTAAGCTTTTATTTAAACATGATTTTAAAATATAACTCATTAAGGCCTTAAAAGTATATTTAATTTATATAAATGAGCATATTTGAATCATTTTAGCAGCTTTCTCATCATCTGAAGAGGAGATTGTGTCACTCAGACGACCTGCTGTTAATAAAACTTACAAAGAAAAAGAGAAAAGTTAAATTTATGTAGATTATAATAATATTATTAAGTGCTTTAAGACTTCAGGGCTCAGAAATATAAATCTCAGAACAGGATTTTGAGGAAAAATATGATTTTTCTGAGCAATATAATTCATTAAAACTGCTAATATTTTGAGTTTAATCACATTTATCTTCACTAGAATCAGATTAAATAATAAATCCTTTCAAATTAAACAATCAAACACACTTTTAATAAGATTTTAAATGTGTGGAAAACTTAAAACGACTCATTCACCACTAGAGTTTTATGTTTTTTGATTGTAATGCTGATTATAAAGCTAAAAATAAGACTAAATTCAAGTTAAGTTACATTTAATGAAGCTAAATTTAACATTATACTACTAACATTACATTTCACACACAAGAAAAAAACATTAAAATAAGTAAAAATGTCATTTAAAAATCTAATATTGCAGTTAATGTTAAGTAAATAAGTTCAATTTTCCAATTTTCTTTCATCCTTTTAAAAGAAAATTACCCTGATAAGCATTTCACCCCCTTAAAATAAAAACTGTTCAATCGTTAAAATGTCAACACTGATCTCTTCTGCTGGTTTTTGGGCCCAAACTAATAATAATAACATTAATAATAAAACTTTTTCCTTCTTTTTTTTTTCTTCTATAAATCACCGTAGTGCTTTAAATCATTGGCCAGCCAAATGATCGTTGAATGTAAACCGAGGTTCAATTTTTTAATTTTCACATTTTTTTTTTTGACAACAGCTGAAAACTTTAATCAATGTTGGAGATGTTATTAAAAATCTTTCAAATGGACCCTTTAAAAAGAAAAAACAACATTTATAGTGCCACTTTCTGTTTTACGACGAGTATTACGGCCAGACTAAGAGAAAAATGCTGTTTTTTTGTGGAAATTACGAGAATAAAGTCTAATATTCTCCTAATGTTACGACTTTATTTTCGTAATATCACGACTTTTCTCGTAGACCTAATATTACGACTTTATTCTCGTAATATTACGACTTTTTTTCTCGTGATATTACGATTTTATTCTCGAAATATTACGATTTTATTCTCGTAATATTACAACTTTATTCTTGTAATGTTACGACTTTATTCTCGTAGACCTAATATTACGACTTTATTCTCGTAATTTCCCAAAATAAATAAGTTTTCTTAGTCTGGCCTTAATACTCCGTCGTACTGTTTCTTTAACTGTCCGACACGGCTCAAAAATTCATCCAATGCACGTTTTTGGCAAACATATATATTTATATATATATTTATATATATTTATATATATTTATATATATATTTATATATATATTTATATATATATATATTTATATATTCCGATGCCTTTTAAGATTGATCCACCAGGTACAATGAGGCAGTAGTTCAAAGGAAGGAGGAACACAGGTGAGATCCACGCTCATTCAAAGCTTTTTGTTTTGTTTTTTTTACATTCAATATACAGTACTATAAAGGTATGATGTGTCAAAGCAAAATAAAGTGGATTGAAGGGTTTAAAATGAGTAAAAATACTGATACAGGTTTCCTCCGGCGGCGGCGAGGAAAGAGAGGAAGGAAGGGAGGAATACAGGAAGTCACACTGCAATTAAAAAATAAACTCTTCGCTTCTTTTCTCTTGTTTCAAACTCACCTCACGTCCTTTAAAAAGTTTAAGAGAGGATGAGATCTAGTTTCTATCGTAAGTCGATGGAAGATGAAGATGATTCGAGCTGTTATGAGGAAGAAGAGGAGGATTTAGGTCCTTATTGAAATGTCTTAAGTCTCCCAAAAAATAAAATATAAAAGAGAGACTTCAAAGATGATGAGAAAATGCTCTGGAATAATAATAAAAAAAGCTGAGATAAGAGATTCTCAGATCATTACGACAGCGTATTAGATTAGAAACATATGTAAAAATAATAATGAAATACTGACCTGGAGAATTTCTGAGATTAAAGTCGCAGAAACGTAGATATTCTCTGATATTATAAAGTCGCAAAGATGACGAGTTTTCTCCTTATTGCTAAACATAACTGAAAAGTTCAGTTTGATCAGTTCTTCTGCGGCAGCATAACGTACGAAAAGCAACGTTTCTCTAGCGTGATGTGACTGCTCGAAAGACTATAACCGTTTTTGTTTTAGAGGGTTTTTTTCCGCAAATTTGCAACTTCGTAATATCAGTCAATATCCACGTTTTTTTTCCTCGTAAAATTGCGACTTTTTAATGTCAGAGAATATCCGAGTTATTTTCTCGTAATTATTTGAGTTTTTTTTCTCAGACATTTTTTCGTACGTTTGCGACTTTTTAATGTCGGAGAATATACACATTTTTTTACTTGTAAGTTTGCGACTTTATAATATCCGAGTTTTTTTTTCTCGTAAATTTGCGATTTCATAATGTCAGAGAATATGCAAGTTTTTTTTCTCGCAAATTTTCTCGTAACTTTATAATATCGGAGAATATCCGCCTTTTTAGTATCGTAAATTTGTGACTTTTTTCTCGCAAATTTACGACTTTAATCAGTATTTTTAATTTTTTTACATCTACGGCCCTAATGCGCTGTCGTAGGTAAGAGATGAGGGGATGAAATGATGAAACGTTGATTTGGAAAACAGACGTTGAGATAAAGAGTTTCAGGTCCTACGAAGAAGAAGAAGACGAAGGAGGAGGAAGAGGAGGAACATCTGGATGTTTTACGATCTCCGATGGAATGAACGCGTAGTTAGTAAGAGGAGATATCGGAGGAGCTGCTGCTGTTGCTGGTGGACGTCTGCGCTCTCTTGATGTAAAGGTTGAGCAGCTTCATCTGGAGGAGAGAATTTAGTTTAGAGTTTGTTTCACTTTAAATTAGCGTGAGATGATTTTCAGATCCGAGCTTTTATTCTGAAGATCTATAGTCTATAATATATTTACATGATTTACAGTTAAAAACACTTAATTCATCTTAAAAATAAGAGCCTGTAATACACAGCCAGTAAAGGTTGCTTTAGAAATGTAATAGATTACAGATTACTAGTTACTCTGTTTAACATGTAATAAGTAATGTAACTATTTCAATGACTTCATCAAAGTAATGTAACTTATTACATTTGATGACTTTTATAATTTTCTAACCAATGTTTTCAGCTGTTAGGGTAAATGTTCCCTCCATCTGTCCTTCCTTCCTTCCTTCCATCTGTCCTTCCTTCCTTCCTTCCGTCCTTCCTTTCTTCTTTCCTTCTGTCCTTCTTTCCCTCCTTCCATCCTTCCTTCGTTCCTTTCCTCCTTCTGTCCTTCCTTTTTTCCTTGTCCTTCCTTCCTTCCTTCTGTCCATCTGTCCTTCCTTCCTTCCTTCCATCCTTCCTTCAGTCCTTCCCTCCATCTGTCCTTCCTTCCTTCCATCTGTCCTTCCTTCTTTCCTTTCTTCCATCTGTCCTTCCCTCCATTTGTCCTTCCCTCCATCTGTCCTTCCTTCCTTCCATCTGTCCTTCCTTTCTTCCTTCCATCTTTCCTTCCCTCAATCTGTCCTTTCTTCCTTCCTTCCTTCCTTCCATCTGTCCTTCCTTCCCTCCTTCCTACCTTCCTTCCCTCCTTCTGTCCTTCCTTCTTTCCTTCCTTCCTTCTGTCCATCATTCCTTCCTTCCTTCCCTCCATCTGTCCTTCCTTCCTTCCATCCTTCCTTCAGTCCTTCCCTCCATCTGTCCTTCCTTCCTTCCTTCCTTCCTTCCTTCCTCCCTCCCTTCCTTATCTTATAGTATCGGTACCTTGCTCCCAGTCAGCTGAGCCAGATAAGGCTTCAGCTCCTCTCCGATCACGGCGTAGATGGACACCAGGCAGAAGACGCTGGCCTTCCTCACGCTGCTCTCTGTGTTGTCGTAGCCCTGAAACAGCGAACACACAACAACAAACATGACTTCTCTTAACCCTCAAACACTGTTCATCATCTGAGCTGTCAGAATATTTACTCACATAATCACACATCACTCATAAAGGTCCTCACAGATAAACATGATTTATCCTTAATGAAGCTTTCAGAGAGCAGAGAAAGTTTATTCTTTAGTGTTTATGAGGAAAAAACTCTATAAATAGGTTAAAGTTCAAGTTTGTTTAACATCATGCCATCTGTATATAAACAATATGTGTCAAATATATTTCCTTTTTTGTATATTATGAGTCATATTAGAGGAAGATATCAAATTTCAGGAGTATTTTTAAAGCACTTGGGTGTAAAAATGGGGTTAAATTTGACTCTGAACAGCATGTAAGGGTTAACTGATGTATAGCATTCAATATATATATATGATTATATGATTTTAAGCCAGATTTGAACATCATGTAGCAAAGAGAAGTGTCTTTTTCTGTTGCTTTTTATGTCACATGACTGAAAATTAACACCAAAAATCAAATGCTGGTAAGTTTTGATGCCATAAAAATCTAATCTGAGACAATAGTCTGATAAAGATTGTATGAAAATTGAAATATTACACAGTTGCTGATGTCTGCAACTAGTAAAAACACAAAAAAGGATTATTATTAACCCTCCTGTTGTCCTCGAGTCAAGGAAGGAAGGGAGGAAGAAGGAAGGAAGGATGGAAGGGAGGAAGAAGGAAGGAAAGGAGGAAGGAAGGATGGAGGAAAGAAGGAAGGAAGGAAGGTAGAAGGGAGGAAGAAGGAAGGAAAGGAGGAAGGAAGAAGGAAGGAAAAGAGGGAGGGAGGAAGGAAGGAAAAGAGGATGGAGGGAGGGAAGAAGGAAGGAAGGAGGGAAGGAAGGAAGGAAGTGGGAAGGAAAGGAAGGAAGGAAGGACGGAGGAAAGACGAAGGAAGGAGGGTAGAAGAGAGGAAGGAAGGAAGGACGGAGGAAAGACGAAGGAAGTAGGGTAGAAGAGAGGGAGGAAAGAAGGAAGGAGGGAGGGAGGAGGAAGGAAGGAAAGAAGGACAGAGGAAAGAAGGAAGGGAGGAATGAAGGAGGGGGGAAGAAGGAAAGGAAGGAAGGAAGGAATGAGGGAAGGAAAGAAGGAGGGAGGGAGGAAGGAAGGACAGAAGAAAGGAAGGAGGGATGGAGGAAGGAAGGACAGAAGGAGGGAGGGAGGAAGGAAAGAAGTTACAGTCAAAACAGACGGGGTCAATTTGACCCGGGAGGACGACACAAAGGTTAAAGTAGAATAATGAAATATATTGAACCATATCAAGAAATTAACACTGAAGAAAGATGTAAAATATTGTCAAAGCCTCCAGAAAAAAAGTGAGTAAGAGAAAAAAACTAACGCTACAGGTCACAGCCTTCAGTTTCAGTATCTTTCCTTCATTATTTATCATATTTAGGTTGTTTTTCTCTCTCCTGTCGGTCCGTGTCTCACCTGCAGGAGTCCCGGTATGACATCAGTCAGCAGCTGGTGCAGCGGCTCCTTGGTGATGCGTTCGATGGCCCTCGTCTGCATCTTGATGGCGGCGAGGTTGATGGGGTAGTCGGCCGTCTGCACGATGGGACAGAGCACCTTGATGCACTGCTCCGGGTGGATGGAGCTCGCCATAGTGGAAGCCGCCTCCTCCGCCGCCCGCACCACCTTTAAGGGGAGGAGTCAAAGAGGAAGGAGGAGGCGTGAGAGGAGCCGAAATGACACAAAACTCTTAAAGAATCTACAGTTTTCTAACTTGGCTTCACCTCCTTGTGCGAGTCTTTGTGAGCCTCCAGCGTCTTCATGATGGTGAGCTCGGCGTAGTTCTTGAAGCGGGCCGGCTGGTTCCTCAGGATCTCCTTCATGACTCGCAGGGCCAGAGCTCGGATCGTGTGCTGAGAGAGAAAAATAATAAAAATTAAAGCGGCAAGAAGCGATGATGAACGGGCCCTCGATCTACCGCCCAGCCACGAAAACAGTGACATTCAACGCACAGCCACACCTGTCAGGTATGACAGAGACGAAAGATTTTCATAACATTTCATCTCCAAGATCTTGAGATGATACTGAGTGAATTTAAAATCAGTGGGATTAAATCTCTCAGAGGAATTCGTAGTATGAAGTGTGGAAATGGCGCCAAAATAGCAAATTCGAATCATGATTGCCGACTTCCTGTTGGAGTTCACTGTTAGTGAAGGAAGGAAGGACAGAAGGAAGGAAGGAAGGAAGGAAGGAAGGAAGGAGGGAAGGAAGGTAAGTAGGAAAGGAAGAAAGGACGGAAGGAAAGAGGGAAGGAAGGAAGGAAGGACAGAACGAAGGAAGTGAGGATGGACAGAAGGAAGGAAGGAAGGAAGGAAGGAAGGTAGGTAGGTAGGTAGGTAGGTAGAAAGGAAGGAAGGACAGAAGAAGGAAAGAAGAAGGAAGGAGGGAGGAAGGAAGGAAGGACGGAAGGAAGGAAAGAAGGACAGAAGGAAGGAAGGTAGGAGGGAAGGAAGGAAGATAGGAGGGAAGGAAAGAAGGAAGGAAGGAAGGAAGGAAGGAAAGAATGAAGGAAGGAAGAAAGGAAGGAAGGAAGGAAGGAAGGAGGAAAGGGAGGACAGACAGAAGGAAGGAAGGAAGGTAGGAAGGACAGACAGAAGGAAGGAAGGAAGGTAGGAAGGAAAGAAGGTAGGAAGGAAGGAAGGAAGGAAGGAAGGAAGGAAGGAAGGAAGGAAGGAGGAAGGTGCTGATGTAGTTTGGATGTTACTGGAGTTACTGAGAGGCGGAAACAGAGATGAGATGGAGACAGGAAACATTTCAGAGATTCTGATCCTTACGTCTTTGTCTCCGAGCGTCTCGAGCAGCAGCAGCAGCATCGTTTTGAAGTGTTCCTCCCAAACCACCAGACTGTCCTCTCGTGCCACCTTCAGCAGCTCCAGCAGGGTTCCCCTCCGCTCCTCTGGACCCTGCTCCCCCCCCGCCTGGCTCTGGGAAAGCTCCTTCAGCAGCTCCCCAACCAGCTCCAGCTGCTCGGCCGGGACCGCTGCAGGAAAAACAACTGAGTTACACCTTCAGGTCTCACTAGTTTGGGTTTGTAGCTTCGTCATCATCGTGCTCTTGTTTCATTTTTTTGAAGTCTGTGTAAAGTAAAAATAAATATGTGTTCTGAGTTTGACATACCACAGAAAAGTGTGTTGTTAACCACCCTGCCAAATTTGAATGATTAAAGAAAATCGCCTAATATATGAATTAGGCTACAAAGTTGTGTAAAAGTCAGCGTCTGTCTCTACTCCAAAACGCTGAAGCCCCGCCCCCTACCAAGTGTCACCTGTCAATCAAAGTCACCACCTCTACCAGAAACATGGACGCTAGGTCTGAGAGCTTTCTGCTGCTAACTCAGCTGCTAGCTCGGCGGCTAACTCAGCTAACTGGCTACCTGTAGACTGTAGTAGTGTGCTGAATGTATTTATACCTACAGCAGCAGGGGCGGGTTTATGGGGATTTTCTGACCCGCCCATTAAATCCAGACAGAATTTTTTTTAGAAACACATTAATGACCTATTTAATGTGTTTTAGAAGAAAATGTCTGAATTCACTTTACACAGTCTTTAATATATCGTGTGATTACCTGGGAAGGTTCTGGG
>NW_026910522.1:0-15528 GCF_963691925.1 Scomber scombrus
GAACTGCTGCTGTCTCTTTTAGGATTCTGCAGTTTTCTCAGCTTTGAACCGAGTCAACCAATCAATGAAACGTATTCCTGAAAGCATCCTCACTTCACCTTTACCGCCTGAAACGTTTGCAGAGCAGCCAACTTTGTATAAAAGAAGGAATTCATCACCTGAGATGAACCGATTCGAGGAAATAAAAATGGCTGCCTTTACAAATGAGCAGCAAATTCCACAATTACTACAAATAACATCAATACTTACTTCCTGTTGTCCTCGAGTCAAGGAAGGAAAGGAGGAAAAAGGAAGGAAGGAAGGGAAGATGGAAAGATGGAAGGGAGGAAGAAGGAAGGATAGGAGGAAGGAAGGAAGGAAAGGAATGAAGGACGGAGGAAAGAAGGAAGGAAGGAAGGAAGGAAGGTAGGAGGGAGGGAGGAAAGAAAGAACGAGAGAGAAAGGAAAAGATTAAGGGAGGAAGGAAGGACAGGGGAATGAAGGAAGGTAGGGGGGAGGAAAGAAAGACAGAAGGAGGGGGGAAGAAAGAAGGACAGAGGAAAGAAGGAAGGTAGGGGGGAGGAAAGGAAGGAAGGAAAGATGGAAGGATGGAAGGGAGGAAGAAGGAAGGAAAGGAGGAAGGAAGGAAAGGAAGGAAGGACAGAGGAAAGAAGGAAGGAAGGAAGGTAGGAGGGAGGGAGGAAAAGAAAGAACGAGGGAGAAAGGAAAAGAGGAAGGGAGGAAGGAAGGAAGGAAAGAAGGACAGAGGAAAGAAGGAAGGGAGGAAGGTAGGGGGGAGGAAAGAAAGAGAGAAGGAAGGAGGGAAGAAAGAAGGAAGGAAGGAAGGAAGGAGGGATGGAGGACAGACAGAAGGAAGGAAGGGAGGAAAGAAGGAACAGTCAAAACAGACGGGGTCCATTTGACCCGGGAGTGAATGGCTCAGAATGATGTAACTTTGCTTTACCTCCAAACAGCTGCACAGAAATAAAAAGCCGTGTGTGTATTTGGACTGAAGAGTTACTCAGTAAGATGCAGAGTGTCATGACACGACTGGAATGTTTCATCAAAGCCAACTCTAGTTCATTTAGCTTCGGGGGAGAGGTGTGAGGCCGATAACTGCTGCAGATTACTGATAATAAAAAAAAATAAAAAAATCTGTCAAAAGCAACGTTGCACAACATGTGAATTATTGGAAAGTGGAGAAAACATCAACTGACGAGTAAAACCTTCACAACCAGACGATTAGGACCACAGATGATGTTTGACTGGAAATATTCAACAATATTCACATCGACAACAGTAGAAGTGATTTATTGGGTTTGGTGTCTTTGCCGACTTTGCAAAACAGTTTACAGAATAGTAGAGAAACATGAAAAGATACAAAAACATACAAAAATATTAAGAGTTATTATGAGAACATATATGGAGGATGAACGAAGTCAAACATGTTAAATCTGTTAGTTAGAAGATGTGCTGCTTCGGGGTCACTGCAGGTCAACATCAGGTCTCTGTCAAGTTCATCTCAGTTTATCTTTCAGTGTTTTTTACACAGTCGACACAATACGAGCTCTTGCCTTCTGGCAGAAGGTGCAGAATCCCAAATGCAAAATGAACCGTTTTAAATACTCTTTCGTACCAACCTGCCTCCATCAACATTTTAAATAGATCTGTATGCTGAGGGAAGTGTGCAATAACTTGGTGTTCTGTTTGTTTTGTTTTTTACTTGCTTTAATCTTTCATTGGATGTGTCATGAGTGTGTATGTAGCCTACATGTACGTCTTTAGCTGTTATATGTATTTTATTCACTATCACTAGGGGACAATAAAGTATATTCTATTCTATAAAATTGGTCCCAGGTGAGGGTCAAAGCTTCCCAATGAAGCGACAAGTAAGGGAAGTGAGAACCTCACGCCACCTGAAGGGGGGGGGGGGGTGGTTTTAATGTCAATCAGGCGTTGGGCAAAGGCAAGCTGATCCCTGCATCGTGAGTTAGCTCTATGGAGGTAGAACGTCACCTCGCTGGCGGGGAAGGAGCCAGAGCTGGTGCAGGAGCTGGATCGGTTCCGACTAGATATAACTGGACTGACCTCTACACACAGCATCAGCTCTGGAACCAAACTCCTGAAGAGGAACTGGACTCTCTTCTTTTCTGGAGTTGCCCCGGCTGACACATACATATACAGGTCAGTGATGGTTTATATGTGTCCATGTGGTTTAGTTTAAATTTAAAGGGTTAAAATGATAAAATAAACGTATGAATAACTTCACACATTCTTTTTTTATGGACCCAGCATCAAATTTCTGCTTTTAATCCATTTAGAGAGAATATATTAGAGGATTATGGCAAAAATGTCTAAGTGGTGTAACCATAAAAACTTTGTACCAAATAATTCAATTTGCTTAAAAACAGTAAATTGTCAATAAAACACCATATCAACTAGTTTGGCATGATCTTACATTATAACTTTATATTAATAAAGGTAATGGAATACAATTGTTCTAAATATTACATTTAATCTGGTTACCATGGAGATCAGGAACCTGACTGCTTTACTTCTTTCTTTCTTTCTTTCTTTCTTTCTTTCTTTCTTTCTTTCTTTCTTTATTCTTTCCTGTCTTTCCTCCTATTTTTAGTAATTTCTTTCTCTTCTTCCTCTACTTTCTTTCTTTCTCTTCTTCCTCCTCTTTCTCTCTTCTTCCTCCTCTTTCTTTCTTTCTTTCTCTTCTTCCTCTGCCTTCTTTATTTCTACTTTTAGTTTTCTCTCTTCTTCCTTCTTTCTTTCTTTCTTTCTTTCTTTCTTTCTTTCTTCTTTCTTCTTCTTCTCCTTATCTTTCTTTCTGTCTTTCTCTTCTTACACATTTATCTTTCTTTCTTCTTTATTTCGACTCTTCTCCTTTCTTTCTTCCTCCTCTCTTTATTCTCTTTCTCCTTTCCTTTCTTTCTTTCTTTCTTTCTCTCTAGGTGATAAGATATGTAATATGTATCATTCTTTTGTGGTTACACCATTTGACATTTTCAGGAGCATTCAGTCTTACTTTTGGTAAAAAAATGGTGCAAATGTCATTTCAAATGATATAAAACCAACAAAAATACTAAATGTACATTTTAACAAACCTGATGCTGCTTTTAAATCTAGTTTAACTGATTTATGAATTCATCATCTTACCAACACTTATTAGTTACTGACCCATGTTCCTCTTGTTCATACTGACTAATAAAAGATGCCGTTGAAAACTAGTTTTTAAAGATGTTTAAGGTCTTTTTCTGTATTCATCCATTTATAAAACAATTATTAAAACAATAAACCTTAATTACACATTGATCCAGTTTTCTCTTATTGATATTTTTTTAATATATTGATTATATTGAACTGGGCGTAACTCAGACCTCCATGATGTCTTGCTGCTATGGACGTCCATGATGTCTTGCTGCTACGGACGTCCATGATGTCTTGTTGCTATGGACCTCCATGATGTCTTGCTGTGCTACGGAGCCGCTGAGTTCAGTCTGAATTTATCTCCTGCTGTTTTAACAAACCTGTGCTGCTTTTAAAACTAGTTTTAACTGATTTATGAATTCATCATCTTGCCAACTCTTATTAGTTACTGACCCAGATACAATATACACATTTCTATACTACCAACCATTAAAACTACATAAACACAAAACTTTCTTTATGTGTAATAAAGTATTTTTCCACACTGATGTCACTCTTACTGTTAGTGATTGACGTGATGAGCGTTCCTCTGAAATGCTGACAGACCTGGCGGCGTTACGCTGGTCGCCGCTGGGAGGCTGCAGGTTCACGCTGACATCAGCACGAACCACAGGAAGAAGCCTCGAGGTTGAACTTTCTGCGCACTCGCGGTATTTATGATGATTTGATTATAGGCTCTCATGTTTGTGTGGAAACTGGCACAGACGGGCAGATCCTGTTGGTGTGTGTGTGTGTGTGTGTGTCGTTGTGTGTGTGTGTGTGTGTGTGTGTGTGTGTCTGTGTGTGTGTGTGTGTGTGTTTTATGTCGTCAGTCGTTGTTGTTAATTGCCTCCCAGCTACAGGTGTGAACTCCCGTGCCCTGACTAATGTGTAATACAGCTCCATGGAAAAAAGGAAAGTACGTGTGAGAGTGGAGTGAGAGTGAAGAAAGAAGTAATAATCCTTTAACCTTTGTGTTGTCCTCCTGGGTCAAATTGACCCCGTCTGTTTTGACTGTTCCTACTTTCCTCCCTTCCTCCCTTCCTCCCTTCCTTCCTTCCTTCTTTCCTTCCTTCCTTCCGTCTGTCATTCTTCCCTCCCTCCTTCTCTCTTTCTTTCCTTCCTTCTGTCCTTCCTCTCTTCCTCCTTTCCTCCCTCCCTCCTTTCTTCCTCCCTTCCTCCTTCCTTCCTTCCTTCCTTCCTTCCTCTCTCCATTCCTTCCTTCCTCCCTCCTCCTTCCTTTCCTTCCTTCTTCCTTCCTTCCTTCCTTCCTTCCTCATCTCCATTCCTTCCTTCCTCCCTCCCTCCTTCCTTTCCTTCCTTCTTCCTCCCTTCCTTCCTTCCTCCCTTCCTTCCTTCCTCCCTTCCTTCCTTCCTTGACTCGAGGACAACAGGAGGGTTAATTTCACCTCTGCCTGTAATGAAAGCTGTGCTCGCTCTGCTCAACCTGATGATGTTAGTCCTGTATATATGCGTGTTTCTCTCTCCTTTTAGCTCTGGTTGAGTCTCCACCAGCTCCTGATACGTGGGCCTCCTTTCCCAGCAGTGATGATTATCTTATTATGGATAGTTCTCAGGAATGTGCAGACTGTGTTTGATTGACAGATTCCTCATTTTTCTGTCAGCTTTGTTGCATGTGTCAGGGACAAATGACAGCTTCACAGTTTAATCAGTTGTGTGTTTCAGGAGCCCGAATGAACATGAAGAGTGTTTTTTTCTCACGGTAGTAATTTCATTCCTCCTGCTCATACTGACCAAGTGTTGACGTCATCAGTGGAAGTTTATGTTGCTTCATAACTGCTGGATTGGTTTGTTGATACTAACTGATTTAGTCACAGCTAACCTGAACTAGAGTCAGTGAATCAGAGATAAGTGGCAGAATAATGTAGATTACAAGACAACCAGTTTGAGTTTTACTACGTCAGATAGCTGTGTCCCTAATCCCATGTGTCAGTCCCATCTTTACATATATATACTGTTTTAGACTAAGAAGAAAGGAAACGCCATTCAGACGCCAATCAAACTAAGATTTATGGATATATAATATAATATAATATTTAAAGTACAGTCAGGATTATTGACGCTGTTTTCCTGTCTGTAATGATTCCTCCTGTTCATACTAACCATTAGAAGATCCCTTCATCATGTTTACAATGGAAGTGATGGAGGACTAAACCCACAGTAACCCTCCTTCTGTGGAAACATGGATTTAAAAGTTGATCTGAAGCTTCAGTCGTCTGAATGAGTCAAATCTTCATCTTCTATGTTTCAGCGTTACAGTGTGTTTAGTAGCAAAGTCTTTGTGTTACTATGGTTACACCACAGCTCAACAGGGAAACACTAAGAGGGAATCTGATGCTAAAAAGACTGTAAATGTGTCAGATATCACTTGATATGAATAACTCACACTGATGAAGCTCAATAGAAGCTGATCAGATACTTTATAATAGTCAGTATGAACAGGAGGAATCTTTACTGTTCATATAGAAACCTGACTGCTGCTTTAAGACACACCTAACAGAAGAACTCAGTCCTTTAATGTGCAGTAAACGCTCTTTATAGTTGATGTTTCTGGGAGATTCCCGATAGGACTGGAAAGTTTAAGCAGTATTTATATATTTAACCAGGGTGTGACTCTGAGAACAAAGGTAGTGATTGTCTCCATAAGTCATACTTTTAAAATCAACATTAAAACATTAAAAACTTAAAGTATAGATCTGACTGCTCAGCATAGTTTTATATATCTGTTCGTGTTTTCATCCTTAATTATTCTTTTTATTACAATTGTATTTATCTTTTCTTGAGTTTTTCTTCTCCTGCACAAAGGTCTGTGTGTATCTGAGTGTTTGGAGGTTTTTTAAACATTTCTAAATATGCCAAAAAAATGATTTAATAGAATTTGACGCTGCAGCAGCTTCAATTAGCATGTGAGACAGCTGCATGTTTGTGTTTGTGCTTACTTTCTGTGTGTGTGTGTGTGTGTGTGTGTGTGTGTGTGTGTGTGTGTGTGTGTGTGTGTGTGTGTGTGTGTGTGTTGCGTGGGTGCGTGCATGTGTGTGTGTGTGTGTTTGCGTGTGTGTTTGCGTGTGTGTGTGTGTGTGTGTGTGTGTGTGTGTATGTGTGTGTGGTTGCGTGTGTGTGTGTGTGTATGTGTGTGTGTGTGTGTGTGTGTGTTTGCATGTGTGTGTGTGTGTGTGTGTGTGTGTGTGTGTGTGGTTGCTGGTGTGTGTGTGTGTGTGTGTGTGTGTGTGTGTGTTTGTGTGTGTGTGTGTGTGTGTTTGCGTGTGTGTGTGTTTTGGGGCTCAGATCTATCAGCAGCAGGGTTTCCTTCTCCAGGAGTCCGGTGGGATTTTTAGGTTTGTTTACTGACCAGTAGGTCTCAAATCTTAAATCCTGCCTCGACCTTTGACCCCGACACTAATCACACAGAGCCGCGGTGCTGACGGCTATAATAAACCGCCGGCTCAATAGAAAGCCTCCCAAGGTTATCTACAAAAGACGCGGAAGCCACCGAGCCGCAGACGCCTTGAACCTTTAAGCCCGCAGCGAGAGCCGCGGCTGTGAGGAGGAACAGTGATCAGCGGAGGGACGGAGGCGTTTCCCAGAGCTTTAATCTGACCTTTGACCTGCTGTAATCCCACCAACAAATAACATGATGTCATCGATGATTGTTCAGGATCGGTAGGAGCTGCTGGGCGCCGCGATTAATAAAGATTTCCATTCAAAACACTCAAGCCAATAAAATCGAACTCACACAGTAAAAGAAATGAAGTTATTAACTGAAACACGACTGTTGACACACGTGGTGCTGATTCGTAGAGACTCTGAGAAAATGTCCTGAGAAAGAAAACATAAAGAACTTTTCCATTATCGTTATCGTTCATGCTTCCAAATCATTACAGACCAACACCCAATAAATGTAAATAACACATAACATGTATAATCAGGGTTGTGAAGGTTACAGATTACTAGTTACTCTGTTAAAAATGTAATAAGTAATGTAACTATTTCAATGACTTCATCAAAGTAATGTAACTTATTACATTTGATGACTTTTCTAATTTTCTATCCGTCCGTCCGTCCGTCCATCCTTCCTTCCTTCCTTCCTTCCTTCCTTCCTTCCTTCCTTCCTTCCTTCCTTCCTTCCTTCCTTCCTTCCTTCCTTCCTTCCTTCCTAAGATCTAAGATCAGCTGTTAGGGTAAGTGTTCCCATTAAGCACCAAAATCTAAGTTCAGCTGTTTTTCCTGGATACTATCCAGGCGGGAAGCTCCAGTCCTCTGAAATGAGGCCAACGCGGAAGTAACTTAAAGCTGCATTCTATCAAAAGGCCACCAGGGGGCGACCGTTTTGGTGTCAAAAGGACTTCCGTCTCTATACAAGTCAATGGAGAATTCACCAACTTCTCACTTGATTTCTAACCTCAGTAAACGTTTTCAAAATGTGTTTATGGTCTCAATCGCTAGTTTAAAGCCTTCTTCAATGCAGTATGATGTTCATTTGGGACATTTTGGCCTCCCTGATTTTATATGTGATGATAAAGCAGGGTATGCATTAGGGCGTGGCTACGTGGTGATTGACAGGTTGATTGGTTCACAGGTTCAGGAGGGCGCCTCATGCTCCTCCTGATGCCCATATAAGTAGAATCCCTGTTTTTATTTTTCCCAGCATGCACCTGAAATGTTCAAGATGGCGCTGCCCAGATCCGATACTATTGGCCTCCGAGCAGCAGTCCACAAACCAATGGGTGACGTCACGGATGTTACGTCCATTTCTTATATACAGTCTATGATACTGACATGATTTATAAGGGAGATCATTTCTTATAAAGCAACATTTATGTAAATGTATTCATTATTTCATGTAGATTTTGGAATATAAAATAAAGATATTTGATGAATAAAGTGGGTTTAATTGGTACTGTGACTCCATTGAAGTTCCATGTGTGCTCCAAATAAACCCATGTCATGATTTATTTACTGAATATAAACAACAATATATGTATTCAGTAACATCTTGGATGCATCATCCAGGTATAATATAGTTTAATTCTGCTCTAATTTAACATCTATTAACACATTATCAGCTGTAATGTACAATGACAATAAAGCTGAACTTTGAACCTTGTCTCCACTACGAGTTCACCTCAGTTAAATCCTCACAAACACAAAAACAGAAGTGTTATTAATCTCACGTATTCGCATGCTGTCGGAGGACTGTTGAGCAAAACATAATTGCCAGAGCTTTTTTTTTTTGTCAGTAGTTGTCCAGAAAGGCAGCGCTGCAGGGCGTAACACGCTAACAAGTTGTAACAATAGTTCATTAGGAAACAATCTCAGGTGGAGGTGTCTGTGTTTTCATAGTGATAAAAAGCTTTCAGATTACATTAGCTCCAAGATCAACACAGACAGCCTGGAAAAAGAAAGAATGACTGCTGGAAGAATAATGAGGAGGAAGGATGAAGGGCGAGGGCGGATGAAAATAAAGCTCCGGCTACATAAAGTGATTCCTCATCTTTTCTTCATGATGACAGGCGGCGTGCATCGCCGTGGAAACAGGTGGGAGGGGCCAGCTAACCTGGAATAAAAGGTTGTGACCTCAGCCAAACCTCCAAAACACACTTTTCTGTTGTTGTTGTCTTAAGAAGGAAGGAAGGAAGGAAGGAAGGAAGGGAGGAAAGGAAGGGAGGAAGGAAGGGAGGAAGGTAAGGAAGGAAGGAAGGACGGTAGGAGGGAGGGAGGAAAAAAGGAAGGGAGGAGGGAAACGAAGGAAGGAAGGAAGGAAGGAAGGAAGGAAGGAAGGAAGGAAGGAAGGAAGGAAGGAAGGAAGGAAGGAAGGAAGGACAGAAGGAAGGAAGAAAAGGGGATGGAGGGAGGAAAGAAGGAAGGGAGGAAAGAGAGAAGAAGGAAAGAAAGAGAGAAGGAAGGGAGGAAAGGAAGGAAGGAAGGAAGGAGGGAGGGAGGAAAGAAGGAAGGAGGGAGGTAGGGAGAAAGGAAAAGAGGAAGGAAGTAAGGTAGGAAGGAAGGACAGAAGGAGGGAAGAAAAGGGGATGGAGGGAGGTAAGAAGGAAAGGAGGAACAGTCAAAAATAAAGTGATTCCTCATCTTTTCTCCGCGATGACAGGCGGCGTGCATCGCCGTGGAAACAGGTGGGAGGGGCCAGCTAACCTGGAATAAAAGGTTGTGACCTCAGCCAAACCTCCAAAACACTTGTTGTCTTAACCTGCTGAAGGTGTGAGTCATTTTTAAAGCTTCTATTTCTTCATGTGCTTATTTCTGAAAATCGTCAGATTGAGCCCCAGTGTGGGCGAGCTGCTGCCCTGCCCAGGAATGAACTCATGAATGCTTCCCCACAGGCTACACATTTTTCTATCTGTGTACAGATGAAGTAAAAAAATTCACTTTTACAATCAAGCTGCCACGGAAAAAAACAGTTTGGGTTTTAGAGTTTGACATATTAAAACATTAAGTTTCATTTTATCAACAATAAATCATTATAGTATTTTAATGAGATGTATTTAACCCTCCTGTTGTCCTCAAGTCAAGGAAGGAAGGAAGGAGGGAAGGGAGGAAGGAGGAAGGGAGGGAGGGAGGAAGGGGGAAGAAGGAAGGAAAGGAGGGAAGGAAGGGAGGGAGGAAGGAAGGAAAGGAGGAAGGAGGAAGAAGGAAGGAAGGGACGGAGGGAGGAAGGGAGGAAGTGGGAGGAAGGAAAGGAGGAGGGCAGGGAGGAAGAAGGAAGGAAGGGAAGAAGGAAAGGAGGAGGGAAGGAAGGAAGAAGGAAGGAAAGGAGGGAGGAAGAAGGAGGGAAGGAAGGCAAGGAAGGAAGGAAGGAAGGAAGGAAGGAAGGAAGGAAAGGAGTGAGGGAGGAAGGAAGGGAGGAAAGGAAGGGAGGAAGGAAAGGAAGGAAGGATGGAGGAAAGAAGGAAGGAAAGGAAGGAAGGAAGGACGGAGGAACGAAGGAAGGAAAGGAAGGGTATGAAATGTGTTTTATAATTGAGTGAGATGCTGAACCTCAAACTGCTGCCAGCCTCTCTCATGGTCGCCTGCAGTTGTGAATGAATCAATGAATCAATGAGCAGAAAGCACAATAAACTAAATAACATCTGTTTACTTGAGCCTTTGCACCACACTGTCCTCTACATGTGTGTCTTGCTCCTGACTGACTCACGTTGGATAAAAGCCAGATTATAAATGAGAGAGGTTTAGGAGGTTTGAGTGGTAGGAACACACCTTCCTCTGCTGAGCCTGAGAGGTGAAACCCAGGGCAAAAAAGTCCACCGAGCTTGTAAAGATAATAGCTGTGAGCACACAGTAGTAATGGAGGCTGACTCACATGATTCATATTCTATTAATCAGCTCCGGTTCACTCTCACCTGGATTCATCACAATCTTATTAGAGTTCAAATAAAAGATTGTTAGAGAGTCACATGACACGTTGGTCCGAGTGTGTGTGTGTGTGTGTGTGTGTGTGTGTGTGTGTGTGTGTGTGTGTGTGTGTGTGTGTGTGTGTGTGTGTGTGTGTGTGAGAGTCAGTTCATGTATGAACACGTGTGAGGTGACATGTACTGTATGTTGGTGTGTGTGTGTGTGTGTGTGTGTGTGTTGTATGATTTTTGTGTGTGTGTGTGTGTGTGTGTTGTATGTTGTTTTTGTGTGTGTGTGTGTGTGTGTGTGTGTGTGTGTGTGTGTGTGTGTAACATAATTGTATGAAGGTATGTTGAAAGTATGATAGAGCTATGTGTGTGTGTGTGTGTGTGTGTGTGTGTGTGTGTGTGTGTGTGTGTGTGTGTGTGTGTGGTTGTGTGTGTGGTTGTGTGTGTGTGTGTGTGTGTGTGTGTGAGAGTGTGTGTGTGTGTGTGTTACAAAATTGTATGAAAGTATGATAGAGCTGTGTGTGTGTGTGTGTGTGTGCACGCGTGTCTGTGTGTCTGTATGTGTGTGTGTGTGTGTGTGTGTGTGTGTTGTATGTTTTTGTTGTGTGTGTGTGTAACATAATTGTATGAAGGTATGTTGAAAGTATGATAGAGCTATGTGTGCGTGTGTGTATTACTGTGTGTGTGTGTGTGTGTGTGTGTGTGTGTGTGTGTGTGTGTGTATTACTGTGTGTGTATGTTCATGTGTGTGTGTGTGTGTGTTCCATGTAGCAGCATCCTGCAGTATGTTTGCTAAACACGCCTCACAGAGCAGGTATGCGTCTCCTGCAACAGCAAACAGGTAAGAACAAATCTGCAGCGTCCAGAGGAGGAGAGGAGCTGCTCTGTGAGGAATCCTTCACATTCTTTCCTTTGTTGTGACTGAGAGACAAAAATACTCTTTAAATCACCTCCGTGTCTCCGTGCTGGAACCCACCTCGTCCTTTGTTTGCCCACAAATATCACAGAAGAACTTAAAATATTTAGATAAGAGCATAATAGTTTTATTCATTTTTAATTTGTTGTGTGGTGAGTGAGACGCAGCAGATGTCACGTATCAAACTTCATCTCAACGTCTCAGTAATTACTTTCCTTTGTCTGTTTTAATCAATCATATCGAATGTGTCAGGTTGAAAATAACAAATTAAATCCATATTTACATAACTTTATTACACATTTAACCCCATGACTTTGTTTTTACCCCATCAGAGGAGGAGGAAGAGGATTTATCTTCTACTCTTGGATGCACTTTGCTCCCAAACACAAACTAAGTGCCACACATGTTTGGTTTTATCTGCTTGGATAAGTGTAACAGCATCACAAGTGACAGATTATAATGTTTAAACCTCTGATGTCTTTGACAGCAAACACACTTTCTCTCCTGTGATGTTTACACTGAACACTGCTTTGCTGTCTTCTGTGTATCAAACACTCTGAACGGTGGCTGGAAAAAAGGTTCATATTAAATACCAATAACAGTAAATAGTAAAGGAGTCAGTGTAATCCGCCATAGATGCTTATCGGATGGGTGAATAGCTCTGATGTCACATTAGGGGGCGCTGTGTCCAACAATTCAGGTTCAGATTAAACAATATCAGCTGATGAAGGGAGTCAGGATCATAGACTGTATATAAGAAATGGACGTAACATCCGTTTGTGGACTGCTGCTCGGAGGCCAATAGTATCGGATCTGAGCAGCGCCATCTTGGAAATTTCAGGTGCATGCTGGGAAAAATAAAAATATGATTTCTACCTATATGGGCATCAGGAGGAGCATGAGGCGCCCTCCTGAACCTGTGAACCAATCAACCTGTCAATCACCACGTAGCCACGCCCTAATGCATACCCTGCTTTATCGTCACATATAAAATCAGGGAGGCCAAAATGTCCCAAATGAACATCATACTGCATTGAAGAAGGCTTTAAACTAGTGATTGAGACCATAAACACATTTTGAAAACGTTTACTGAGGTTAGAAATCAAGTGAGAAGTTGGTGAATTCTCCATAGACGGAAGTCCTTTTGACACCAAAACGGTCGCCCCCTGGTGGCCTTTTGATAGAATGCAGTTTTAAGTTACTTCCGCGTTGGCATCATTTCAGAGGACCAGAACTCCCCGCCTGGTTACTCCTTAGAAACGCTGGTAATGTCGTGTAAAAATATCCACAGCTAAAATAATAATATGAGTCTTGACCATCATAACACCATGTTGTACAAATAATAACTGCCTCAAAATGATATAAAGACGATGTGTTTCTCCTCAGTCAGCACCAGACTGGCTGAAGAGACTCTACATGTTTCCATGTACCAGCGTTTTTTAAAATATTGTTTATATATATTGCTTTTATTAGACAGTTGATGCTGGTTGTACAGTCTGACAGCTGCAGGAAGGAAGGAGCTGTGATATCGCTCCTTCACACAGTCTGTTGCTGAAGGAGCTCTGCAGTGCAGTCAGGGTCGTTCTTCATCAGAGAGGACATCTTGGCCATCTTCCTCTCTCCCACCACCCCCACCAGGTCGAGGTTCATCTCAGGACAAAGCTGATCTTCTTTATCAGTGTGTCCAGTCTCTTCTTGTCTGCTGCCAAGATGCTGATGCCCCAGCTGATGCCACCACAGTGTTATAGACGGTCCTCAGCAGAGCCCCCTGCACCCAAAAAGACCTCAATCTCCTGAGCAGGTAGAGTCTCCTCTGGTCCGTCTGTCCAGTCCAGCTTATTGTTCAGGTAAGAAGTCACCGTCTCAGTCTTTGCTCCCTGGATGATCACCGGTGCTGGAGGCGAGGAAACACACCAGCAGCTCTTTAGATTAATTTAATATCTTTAGGTTTAGATTTGACCAAACGAGTCACAGGATGATGTCACTTTGTTCCCAGGGTGTTTTCCCTCCTTCTGCTCCGTCCGTCAGCGTTTCCATCCTTACAGGATCTGTATGAACGGCTTCCTGCTGGGTTGTAATTGTTACTATTTTCATTGTTGATGTTTATCAGGACAGACTCGGCTGCTAATCAGCACGCTTCTCCTGCTGTCGCTGGCTGCTAATTGAAGGGTTTGTTGTGTAAACACTTCGGCTGCTGTCTCCTCTCCTCCTCTCCTCCCTCCTTCCCTCCTTCCTCCCCCCTTCTCCTCCTCACCTCTCCACCTTTCCTCTCCACTGTTTGCTTTGGTTTGCAGACGTGATCAAATACATCAGGACGGTGTGAAACTCTAAATTAGACTTTACAGCAAGTGAGACTGAGACAAGGAACGTTTATTACAGTAAAGTACAAGTACCTCAAACTGTACTGCAGTAAAGTACAAGTACCTCAAACTGTACTGCAGTAAAGTACAAGTACCTCAAACTGTACTGCAGTAAAGTACAAGTACCTCAAACTGTACTGCAGTAAAGTACAAGTACCTCAAACTGTACTGCAGTAAAGTACAAGTACCTCAAACTGTACTGCAGTAAAGTACAAGTACCTCAAACTGTACTGCAGTAAAGTACAAGTACCTCAAACTGTACTACAGTAAAGTACAAGTACCTCAAACTGTACTACAGTAAAGTACAAGTACCTCAAACTGTACTGCAGTAAAGTACAAGTACATCAAACTGTACTACAATAAAGTACAAGTACCTCAAACTGTACTACAGTAAAGTACAAGTACCTCAAACTGTACTACAGTAAAGTTGCATCTTTATAAACAGATGAACAGAAACTGAAGGAAGTGATGAAACTAGTTCAGATGTTTCAGATTGACCTGAATGAGTGTTAGGAGTCAGAGGGAAAACAAACACTGAAGGTTTCAGATGCAGAGACCAGCGATGATAATCTGATCTGCTGCTATCAGGATGGAGAGTAAACACAGACAGCAGGTACTAACTGCTCTGATAACATGATGACTCATCTGT
Source organism: Scomber scombrus (assembly GCF_963691925.1). Taxonomy (NCBI): domain Eukaryota; kingdom Metazoa; phylum Chordata; class Actinopteri; order Scombriformes; family Scombridae; genus Scomber; species Scomber scombrus. The sequence goes on from NW_026910522.1 coordinate 14,473, forward strand.
AAGCTGAGAGTCTGAATACCAGCAGGGGAAAGTAACTAAGTACATTTACTCATTTCAACTACTGGACTGAACTACAGTTACAGGTACTTACAGTATGTAAGTACAAGTTAGTATAAGTTTGAGGTACTTGTACTTTACTGTAGTATAGTTTGAGGTACTTGTACTTTACTGTAGTACAGTTTGATACTGCATACTACATCACTATAATACTGCAGTACTTTTACTGTAATACTGCATACTACATCACTCATAATACTGCAGTACTTTTACTGTAATACTGCATACTACATCACTCATAATACTGCAGTACTTTTACTGTAATACTGCATACTACATCACTCATAATACTGCAGTACTTTTACTGTAATACTGCATACTACATCACTCATAATACTGCAGTACTTTTACTGTAATACTGCATACTACATCACTCATAATACTGCAGTACTTTTACTGTAATACTGCATACTACATCACTCATAATACTGTAGGAGGATTTTTAATGCAGGACTTTTACTAGTAATGGAGTATTTTATGGTATTTCTACACATGTAAAGAATAATTGAGATATTAAACACACAGCTGCTATGATTCATCCAGCTTCTACTAAATCTGTGTAAAAAGTCTTTAATTGGAGTAAATGTTGACTCTTGCTTCAGGTTTCTCCTCCTCCGCATTCATTGAGCTTTAATGAGTCAGTCAAACATTTACAGAAGCAGAGTTACCTCGGAGGGATTTGCATACTGGACTGAAATGGATCTGAAGCTCGTTGAGGCAGATAAGATAAGTCAGAGTGTTTAAAAGGCTGCGGGGGGAAAAAAAGCTGCCACTGAAACCACACACACTGTAATTAACCTCCTGCTCTGCATCACAAGAACCAGTGTCACACACACACACACACACACACACACACACACACACACACACACACACAGGTTTGTTGTAAACACACACACACACACACACACACACACACACACACACACACACACACGTAATTCAGACGTGACTCAGACGTTAAATATGACAATATAAAACATCACATGCATTTTTACA